>NC_089839.1:7625652-7633152 GCF_035609145.1 Eleutherodactylus coqui
ATCCTTGAAGAAATGTTACTTTTTATCTTTTTTACTCTTTTGGTTTTCACGGCTCAGTTTAGTGGAGGGGACCCCGGGTACATTAAAGGGCTCCAGGCAAATAGTATAGATAACCTGTCCTCGGGATAGGGCATCAATAGTTAAATTATTTCGTATCCACTGCTCAGAGCCCCAGATGATTAGACGCTCACTGCCGACACTACAACACACAGCGGTAATGGAGTGGAAGCAGAAAGCTCCGACCCCTGTGTAGTGGCCGGCACTGGTAATTGCAGGTGCGCATGGAAATTGATTTTAGTGGGACTCCAGCCTGCAATTACAAGCGCTGCCCACTGCACAGGGGGCGGAGCTACCTGCTTCCACTCCATTTACCCTGTGTGTTGTGGTGCTGACAGCAGGCACCCTATCAGCTGATTAGCTGGGGTACTGTGCAGTGGACCCCAGTCGATTAACTATTGATTACCTATCCTAAGAATATGTCATCAGTGGTATTTCCCTGGAAAGCCCTTTAAGTTACCGGCTCTTGGTGTAGCTTCAGAAAAGTTTGGTACCTTGTTAACTATTAAGGGTTCTGTTCACACGGCAGATTCTACCTGTAAAAACTGCTGCAGATCCACAAGCACTTCGCTTTTTTTTCATGGGGAAATCCCTGCAGCGTGTCACTTTTTTCCCCGCATGTAGATTCCTATTGAAACTAATTGGATGGAGATTTCAAGCAGAATGTGGGTCAGATCTGCAAGTCTCTATTGCTTATGGGGTCGGATCTGGGGTATTTAATAATTATGAGCCCTGATCTGAGGTCTGTTTTAATAATGGGGTCGGTATTAATTACAAAGTCAATTCTGGGGTCTGTATTGCTTATCGGGTCGGATATGGGGGTCTGCATTAGTTATGGGATTATATTTGGGTGTCTGAATTGATTATGGGGTTGGATCTGGGGGTCTTTAATAACTATGAGCCCTGATCTGAGGTCTGTTTTAATAATGGGGTCGGTATTAATTACAAAGTCAATTCTGGGATCTGTATTGCTTATGGGGTCGGATATGGGGGTCTGCATTAGTTATGGGATTATATTTGGGTGTCTGAATTGATTATGGGGTTGGATCTGGGGGTCTTTAATAACTATGAGCCCTGATCTGAGGTCTGTTTTAATAATGGGGTCTGTATAAATTATTTGGTCAGATATGGGGTCTGTAATGATTTTGTAATCAGATCTGCAGGTCTGTATTGATTACGGGGTCAGATCTCGGGTGGCTGCATTTGTTATGAGGTCAGAGCTGTAGACTATTGTAAAATCTCCCACAGAGCCCCGAGCTACTATGTGTAATTTATAATACTGGTGCCTTCTTCTGTAATAAAAGGGCTTTTAGGCTCCTTGAGCCTCCAGGTCCCAGGTGTGACCATTACTTCTGCACCCACTATAGCTACTTCCTTGACCAAAGATGTCTCTGCAGCAAATTTTGCAGTTTTCAGGAGAAATCATCAGCATGTTCTGGGCTGAATGGAGAAGAAAAATAATTAAACCAATTACATATACCTTATTTTTCAGCGTATAAGACGACCTTTTAACCCCAAAAAATCAGCTCTGCAGTCGGGGGTCATCTTATACGCTGGGTATACAGTGTCCCAAACACAAAAAAAATCAATACTCACCTCCCGCGGCGCTGCTGCAGGCTGTCGGTCCCTCGTGCACGCTGGCAGAGCCTTGCTTTCTGCAAGCAGCGCTTGAATGCCCCGCCTCCAGAAAGCTAATGCTCTGATTGGCTAACTTAGTCTGGCGTTAGTCAATCACAGCCATTCATGACGTCATTGAATGAAAAGTTGGGGGTCATCTTACATGCCCCGTCGTCTTATATGCCGGAAAATACGGTATATATATTCTGCCTGTATCTATTATTTTAAAATGTGTTTAAATCAGTTACATTAAAGTTTAAGGTGTTTTTTTTATTGAATCTGGGGATAGATCAATGCCCACTGCGTTTAGGTGGACACCATCACTCCTCCAAAAATTCCCATGTTCAGATTCCAAATCTACATGCCTAATGCCCCCTCTCCCCTTACAAGCTACAACCCCCCCCCCCCTAAATTGCTGTTTAATTTTTACCCGCGCTTTATTCAACCTGCCCACTGACTTTGCGTTGCCCACAACTTATGCAGCACCATCTCCGACCATACCACTATTAAACCTGGAAACGATGTCAAGAGATGCAGAATATTGTAGTGAATATCCCTCATAAGCTCTTGAAACGGCCTATAACCAAGATCATTCCCCCCGCTGTGTAACACCAAAATATTAGGCACTGTGTCCAAGCCCACAAAGTGTTGCACCTCCAGAAAGACTCTATACCATGCCATACCACGCAAGCCTATCCACCTTATTGTTGCATTGCTCTGCGCAAACCCCAACTGTCTCCCATTCGGATGGATGTTTTCCCTCTCCGCACCCACTAGACATAGGAATGGCCTAGTATCCTGAATAGGGCCGGACGGTGATCTGTAAAACGAGAGAGGAAAAACATGCCGCAAAGAACATAACTAATCATCCATATATTGGTACATTCAGGCCGCCATGCCCGAACCCCCCAGCCTTGTTTATTCTTTACAATAGATGCAGCCTTATTAGAGATGAGTGAGCATACTTGCTAAGGGCAATTACTCAATTGAGCATTGCCTTTAGCGAGTACCTGCCCGCTCGGAAGAAAAGATCCGGCTGACAGCGGGGAGCGGCGGGGGAGAGCGGGGAGGATCTCTCTCTCCCTCCCTCCCCCCGCTGCCCCCTGCTCACTGCCGCAACCTACCTGTCACCCGCGCCGGCAGCCAACCTTTTCTTCCGAGCGGGGAGATACTCGCTAAGGACAATGCTCGATCGAGTAATTGTCCTTAGCGAGTATGCTCGCTCATCTCTAAGCCTTATATAAGACCTAAAACACCTGGATTCCAATCTGCTACTCCTCTTCACCACTTTTGAATCCAAGCCCCGAAAAGGGAACTCTCAAGTCCCAGACTCACAAAGGCCTTGCGGAAAAACCACCTGCATGATGCAGTAATGGCCCTAAAAATACCCCTGAGACCTTTTTTTAATAACATGCCAAAACTGGACACATTTTTGTCCCTTCAACTTGCCCAATAACAATCCTTTGACCTTTTCCCACCTGGTCCATCCTAGAACAAAAAATCCAAACCTCCAACTGATCATCAATGGGCATCACATCTTCCATATATAAACCACCTCCCGTCTTTCTACTGGGAGAAACCAACTCCTCTAGACATAATGTCCCAAAGAACACCAAAGAATACACTACTCTAAAGGCCCATTTACACGAGCAGATAATCGCTGAAAGATCGCTCAAATGACAGTTTGAGCGACAGCTTGGAGCGATCATTTTGCATAAAAATGAATTGGTATTTAAGTAGCTACTCAGCTACTTAAATACCAGTTAGGTATGCAAATGAAGCCTTCCCTGAACACAGCTAATAGCCCAAGGCTATTAACTGCGCTCAGATACTTAGTTCTCCATAGGGAAACAATGCTATCAGCACTCCCCGTGGAGAACTACTGATATGAGTGAGTGATGATTTTTAGGTGAGCTTGATTTTAACGATCAGCTAAAAGTGCCTGAAAAGCAGGTGCCCCACACCCATTTACACACACCGATTATCGCTAAAACGATCGCCGATTAGCGAATTTTTAGCGATAATTGTCCAGTGTAAATGAGCGTTAAATAAGGCCCTCTCATAAGACCAGTTACTAATTTTTCTCGATACTTCACCCAATTGTTCCAACAATTTAAATGACACGGGCCTTCATTGTGTCTGGTCGCCCCCTCCCTGACACCCTTTCAGGGCCTGGCCTACCAAAAATTATTTTGTCAATCTTCCCCACCCCCCCCCCCCCACTTTATAAAACCGAAAGCCGAAGCCGTTATAAAGCTATTACTTTCGCTTTATAGCTATTACTTTAGCTACCAACCAGCCCTCCATGGATGCCTTCCACAACCAACATAATAAAGCTCCCCCTTGTCGTCATCTGTCCAAATGTCACACATGACAATACCCAATCTTCCAATTCCCACCAGGCTGCCTCATACGCTGTTAAGGTACTCGGCCCAAAAATGCAAGAATCAGATGATTCGCTGCTCACCGCGCCATCTCCAAAACCATGGTGGGCACATCCTCCCCTCCTCTTCTGCTTCCAGACAATCAAAAATGCTTCCACTGAAAGTGAGTAAGAAAATCTGCAATTCAGTTTTTTTACACCCGGTACATGTACCGCCACAATCCACAGCTTCAGTGACAATGCTTGAAACACCAAATAACACAGCAAACCCACTACCGGGGGGAGGATGCCATTAAATTGTTAATAGCTTGAACGATCCCTAAATTGACGCAATGAAACCTCATCTTCTTGTTCCGAACCATTTGCCCCATAATGTCTCTGCAACAATAATCAGGAAAGGCTCAAGCACCACCAAATTTGTTACCAATCCTGACTCCACCCACTCAATCGGCCTTGGACCAACACACCACTGTCCTTGAAAATACGTACCGAACCACGAACTGCCTGCCACATCCGTAAACAGTTCAGTCAAAATCCTTAATTACCTCAGCAAACATCACTGATTTCCCATTGTAATGATCCAAAAAGGCCATCCACACCTCCAAATCCACCTTATGTTTTTGTTTTTTTTTCCCAAACGACTGTAATGACAGGACACTTTTTTACTCCCAATGTGGCGATCGCAAAACAACTACAAAAAAATCCCTTTCCATGGGTATAATCCGACACGCAAAATTGAGCTTCCTCAGTAGAGACTGCAGGCCCTGCAGCGTAATCTTGTTGACCCGCCGGGCCTTATTAACTTCTTGCAGCAAGGCCTGCAATCTATCCACCGGCAACCAACACTCCACAACCTCCGTGTCGACGATAATGCCCAGAAAACTTAAACATGTTGAAGGACATTCAGTTTTGTCGGGAGCCAACGGGACCCCAAAACGTTGCAACACCCATTGGAAGGAGAGTCAAACATGTTGGCGAACTTGCCAGACCTAAACTTAAAAAAATCATTCAAGTAATGAATTACCGAGCCAATACCTGCTGTATTGTTTACCACCCACTCAAAACAAAAAGAGCCAAATGCCTCAAAATACGCACAGGAAAAAGGTTCCGAGCCAATCTAGAACCTCTCACATGTAAATTCTGTCTGTATGATTATTCCCACTTCAAAAGCATTCCAACAAAAAAAAGGGGAAGGCACAAAGGCGAAGGCGCAAAGCTGCCTCAATACCGGTCTTTGCCTGCAACGCCCTCTTTTCCATATTTTCACGCCTAACTTGCTGCTGCATCACAAAAAGGGAGGAGGTCTCTGGAGCCCCCAAAAATCTGACAGTTCAAGGGAAATACCCCAATTGCCTCCACCCATACACCTCCCGACTCAGAGGCCCACTAGGCTTTACAAGGCTAGACACACCACCATCTGTGCAAGGACTATCCCCTGTCAGAGCCAAGAAGCGTCAGAACCGACACACACCATCCAATGAGAGGGGGGAAGGTGGCTGTCCACATCCTGCCTTCCCCCTCGACCAATTTTATAATTGACTCCAAGGACCCCTGACCCCATGTGATGCCACTCTGATATGGGACACTACATGACTTTGCGTGTCATCCTTGCACTCTGAGCAGATATGCTTAAATCTGCACCTTGCTGCAAATTTGCATTGGCCCTCATTAAAATGTCAACACACTCCCGTTGTTTTCCCCAATAATTGTCGGGATTGACCGGAGGATTGGGAACCACTAGCCGAACTGTAAGACTTGACTTTCCCCTGAAAGGGCTGCCAGTATCTCACTGGCGCCACCATCCTTAACCCAAAGAGGCCTATGCCTTTGTGGTCTCATCTAATACTAGGGTGAACCACTTTCCGTTGTCTGAACTGCTCGTCATACGCAGCGAGGTTTGCCCGCCGTACATCCAATACGTTTCCACAATCGCATCCATATAACAAAACTGTGAGGAACAATTTTCCAGCACCTTTTCACCGATAATGCTGGCTAAAATGGCGAACCCTGTAACCAATTTGTAAACATCTGCGGGAGTAAGCGCCATCTTCTCTTCCTCCTTTTTGGATTCCATCCTCCTCCCCTTTTCCAAATTAAATTTCTCCAAAGGAAGGAGAGAGAAAATCTCCATATATTCATCGAGCCAAATTTTTTTTTCAAATGCGCTCCCAGCAGACCCTTAAAACATACATAGACCTCCCCCTCCACTCTGTCATCTAATTTTATTTCATCCCCATCTTTTTCCATCCATACCGTCACTCCCGATGTCTACTGACCCTCGTCCGCCACCGGACTCCAACAAGGAATACTACCCACAACTTGTTGACGGAATTGACGGGATTGTCCATGCCATATTTGGCAGTGGAGTACCCCCTAAACCTGGCCCAGGTCGTCTCTCATATCTGTTTAACACTGCGCACACACTTCCCAAAAAATCCTGCAAAGCCTCCCTGCTACTGCGCACGTTTAAGCTGGACGCTGGACTCCCGTACTCCCAACCTAACCTGAAACCTGTGAGCACCATACGATTCTCAGAATTGTATGGACATAACACGGACATGTCCTCACACAGACTGCCCCTTTTTCGGACCAAAGCCTAGCACCCAGCGCTGAGCCTCACCATCTCATAGGATTCCTCCCAGGCAGGTGTTGTAAGGGGGACTCTGCCTGGAGGGTCCGCAGAAGGGCTCCAGAGATGGCAGCAGGCTCTCCACAGCTCAGGGGTCTCCTCAGCCTCCCTTTCTGTCAGCAGCTCAGGGGTCTCTTCAGCCTCCCTTACTGTCAGCAGCTCGGGGTTCTCCTCAGCCTCCCTTACTGTCAGCAGCTCATGGGTCTCCTCAGCCTCCCTTTCTGTCAGCAGCTCAGGCGTCTCCTCAGCCTCTTCTCTGGCACCAGTTCAAGGATCTCCTCAGCCTCCTCTCTGTCAGCAACTCAGGGGTCTCCTCAGCCTCCTCTCTGTCAGCAGCTCAGTGATCTCCTCAGCCTCCCCTCTGTCAGCAGCTCAGAGGTCTCCTCAGCCTCCTCCCTGTCAGCAGCTCAGGGGTCTCCTCAGCCTCCTCTCTGTCAGCAGCTCAGGGGTCTCCTCAGCCTCCTCTCTGTCAGCAGCTATGGGGTCTCCTCAGCCTCCTCTCTGTCAGCAGCTATAGGATCTCCTCAGCCTCCTCTCTGTCAGCAGCTCAGTGATCTCCTCAGCCTCCTCTCTGTCAGCAGCTCAGGGGTCTCCTCAGCCCCCTCTCTCTGTCAGCAGCTCAGGGGTCTCTTCAGGCTTCTCTCTGTCAGCAGCTCAGGGATCTCCTCAGCCTCCTCTCTGTCAGCAGCTCAGGGATCTCCTCAGCCTCCCTTTCTGTCAGCAGCTCAGGGATCTCCTCAGCCTCCTCTCTGTCAGCAGCTCAGGGATCTCCTTAGCCTCCTCTGTCAGCAGCTCAGGGGTCTCCTCAGCCTCC